>NC_030684.2:142422051-142439551 GCF_000004195.4 Xenopus tropicalis
GGGTAGAGGAGGTGGGGGTGAGAGGGTGAAGAGGGTGAGGGGGGTGAGAGGGGTGAGGGGGTGAGAGAGAGGGTGGATAGAGGGGTGAGTGGGGTGAGAAAGGGGTGAGAGGATGAGGGTGAGGGGGGAGAGGGTAGAGAGGGGTGAGGGGTGAGGGGGTGAGAGGGGGTGAGAGGGTGAGGGGTGAGAGGGGTGAGGTGAGGGTGAGGGTGAGGGGGTGAGAGGAGGTGAGGGGGGTGTGAGAGGGGTGAGGGGGTGAGGGGGTGAGAGGGGGTGAGGGGTGAGGGGGTGGAGAGGGGGTGAGGGGGGGAGTCAGCTCCCAAGTCCAAGTTTGGGAAAAACAAGCAGTGACTGTATGGCTCCTGTGTTAGAAGCATGTGTTGCTGCCGCCTACGGGGCCCTGGCTATTCAGGCTACAGTAATTCCCTATATAGCGGTTACAGAGCGGCGCCGCTATTAGGCGAATGCAGGGGAATTTACAGTTTATCGCACAGGACTATGGGTCACAGACGCCGGTTACGGGTATTTATACCCTGGTGCGGATATAAACTACAGATCTCGTACAGAGGATGGCGAGATGTTCATTGCGGAAGTTTAGGGCCGCGCCGTGGGCCGTTCCGAAAACCCGTGAAGTGTCTGACGCCGAATTGTCTGATCTTTAAACTCTCCGGCAGCGAGTGCGGAACGGGCAAGCGATGGAACGGGTTCGGATCAACAGCGCCAGAGCCCCCCAAGGAACGGGCTCCTCAGGTGGGAGAGATAGGCTGCTGGGGGGACTGGGGGGCACTGGGAAGTTGCTGGCGGGGGCACTGGAGTTGCTGGGGGGGGGCACTGCGGATGCTCTGTGGGGGAGCTGGGGGAAGTGACGGGGGGGACTGGGAGTTGCTGGGGGAGAGAGAAGGGACTGGGAGTTGCTGGGGGAGAGAGAAGGGATTGGGAGTTGCTGGGGGGCACGGGAGTTGCTGGGGGGGCATGGGAGTTGCTGGGGACTGGAGTGCTGCGGGGGGCCACTGGGGAGTTGCTGGGGGAGACTGGGAGTTGCTGGGGGGGACTGGGAGTTGCTGGGGAGAGAGAACGGGACTGGGATTGCTGGGGAGAGAGAGGGATTGGGAGTTGCTGGGGGGGACTGGGAGTTGCTGGGGCGATAGAGAAGGGATTCGCGAGTGCTGGGGACTGGCGACGTTGCTGGAAGAGAGGGATTGGGGGGGGGGGGGAGTTGCTGGGGGACTGGGAGTTCGCTGGGGGAGAGAGAAGGATTGGGAGTGTGGACTGGGAGTTGCTGGGGAGAGAGAGGATTGGGAGTTGCTGGAGGGGACTGGGAGTTGCTGGGGGAGAGAGAGAAGGATTGGGAGTTGCTGGGGGACGGGATTGCTGGGCGGGACTGGGATTGCTGGGGGACTGGGAGTTGCTGGGGAGAGAGAAGGGATGGGAGTTACTGGGGAGACGAGAGAAGGATTGGGAGTTACTGGGGAGAGAGAAGGACTGGGAGTTGCTGGGGGAGAGAGAAGGGACTGGGAGTTGCTCGGGGGAGAGAGGGACTGGAGTTGCTGGGGGGGACTGGGAGTTGCCGGGGGGAGATGAGAAGGACTGGAAGTTACGGGGGAGGAGAGGGACTGGGAGTTCGGGGGAGAGAGAAGGGACTGGGAGTGCGGTGGGGGAGAGGACTGGGGTTGCTGGGGAAGAGAAGGGACTGGGAGTTGCTGGGGGGAGAGAGAAGGCTGGGAGGTTACTGGGGAGAGAGAAGGATTGGGAGTTGGTGGGGGAGAGAGAAGGGATTGGGAGTTGCGGGGGGACTGGGAGTTTGCGGGGGACTGGAGTTGCGGGGGGGATGGCTGGAGGTGCGGGAGGGACTGGGAGTTGCGGGGGGACTGGGGTGCTGGGAGAAGAGGGATTGGGAGTTGCTGGGGGACTGGGAGTTGCTGGAGGAGAGAGAGGGATGGAGTTTGCTGGGGGGACTGGAGTGCTGGGAGAGAGGGATTGGGAGTTGCTGGGGGGGACTGGGAGTGGCTGGGGGGACTGGGGGTTGCGGTGAAGGACTGGGGTGGGACTGGGAGTTGCTGGGGAGAGAGAAGGGATTGGGAGTTACTGGGGGAGAAGAGAAGGGACTGGGAGTTGCTGGGGGGAGAGAGAAGGGACTGGGAGTTGCTGGGGAGAAGAAAGGGACTGGGAGTTGTGCGGACTTGAAGAAGGGACTGGGAGTTGCTGGGGGAGAGAGAAGGACTGGCAGTTACCGGGGGGCAAGGGACTGGAGTTGCTGGGGGAGAGAGAAGAGACGGGGAGGTTGCTTGGGGAGAGAGGAAACTGGGAGCTGGAGAGAGAGGGAGTTGCTGGGGGAGAGAGAAGGGACTGTGAGTTACTGGGGAGAGAGAAGGGAAGATTGGGAGTAAGTTACTGGGGGAGAGCAGAAGGGGATTGGAGTTACTGGGGGAGAGGAGGAAGCGACTGGGAGTTGCTGGGAGGAGAGAATGGGACATGGGACGTTGGTGGGGGAGCAGAGAAGGGATGGTCGTGGACGGGTTGCGGGGGACTCGGGAGTTGCAGGGACGGGAGCTGGGATGGGTTGCTTGGGGGGACTGGGAGTTGCTGGGGAGATAGAAGGGTGGGAAGTTGCTCTGGGGGGACTGGAGTTGCTTGCGGGAGAGAGAAGGAACTGGGATGTGCGGGGCAAGGACTGGGAGTCGCCTGGGGAGAGAGAGGGAGGACTGGAGGTACTGTGGGAGAGAGAGGGTTTGGAGTCTGGCAGGGAACATGCGGAGTGTAGGAAGAAGAAGGGAATGGGAGTTGCTGGGGGGGACAGAGAAGGGATCTGGAGTGCTGCGAAGGGGACAGAGAGGGACTGGGAGTTGCTGGGGGACAGAGAAGGACTAGGGAGTTGCTGGGGGGACAGAGATAGGACTGGAGTTCGGGCGCGGGAGGGACAGAGGGGGGCGAGAGAGGGACTGGGAGTTGCATGGGGGGGACAGAGAAGGGAACTGGGAGTTGCTCGGGGGGCCAGAGAGGGACAGGGAGTTGCTGGGGGGCCAGAACGAGGGACTAGGGAAGCTGCTGCGGGGGGGGCAGAGAGGGGACAGGGAGTTGCTGGGCGGGGGGGGGGACAGAGAGGCGGACAGCGGAGTTGCTGCGCGGGGGGACAGAGAGGGGACAGGGAGTTGCTGGCGGGTGGCGGGGACAGAGAGGGGACAGGGAGTTGCTGGGGGGGGACAGAGAGGGGACAGGGAGTTGCTGGGGGGGACAGAGAGGGGACAGGGAGTTGCTGGTGGGGGGTGTCGGGGACAAGAGAGGGGACAGGGAGGGAGTGCTGGGGGGGGGCAGAGAGGGGACTGGAAGTTGCTGGGGGGGGGGACAGAGAGGGGACAGGGAGTTGCTGGGGGACAGAGAGGGGACTGGAAGTTGCTGGGGGGGGGGGACAGAGAGGGGACAGGGAGTTGCTGGGGGACAGAGAGGGGACAGGGAGTTGCTGGGGGACAGTGGGGGGGCTGGGACACTTGGCGTTCCTGATACATCAAATGAAATTTCCAAGTTGACTCCATGTTGTACAGTTGGGCCCCTTTCTGTTCTTGGTAAGAAGCCAAATGCCAAAGGGAAATAGAGTGTTGGGGAATAAGGCAAAGGGCAAGTGAGTGATGGGGCTGTTATTCCTTACAGTGCGACACCCAGACCCCCCCACCCTGTGCTTAGATTGAATATTTGGCAGTTGCTTTCATTCTGCTGTATATAACTACAGGCACAGCGCCCCCATAGCCCTGAAACTGCACAGTGATTGGGTTGGGTTAGTTCAACAGATAGCTAGAATCTCAGCCATAAAGCAGGGCAGGACTGCTGCTTACAATGGGGGGGATCAGATAGGATCTGTGCCACTGTGACAGAATGCTCTGTTATACAGATAGCTAGAATCTCAGCCATAAAGCAGGGGCAGGACTGCTGCTTACAATGGGGGGATCAGATAGGATCTGTGCCACTGTGACAGAATGCTCTGTTATACAGATAGCTAGAATCTCAGCCATAAAGCAGGGCAGGACTGCTGCTTACAATGGGGGATCAGATAGGATCTGTGCCACTGTGACAGAATGCTCTGTTATACAGATAGCTAGAATCTCAGCCATAAAGCAGGGCAGGACTGCTGCTTACAATGGGGGGATCAGATAGGATCTGTGCCACTGTGACAGAATGCTCTGTTATACAGATAGCTAGAATCTCAGCCATAAAGCAGGGCAGGACTGCTGCTTACAATGGGGGATCAGATAGGATCTGTGCCACTGTGACAGAATGCTCTGTTATACAGATAGCTAGAATCTCAGCCATAAAGCAGGGCAGGACTGCTGCTTACAATGGGGGATCAGATAGGATCTGTGCCACTGTGACAGAATGCTCTGTTATACAGATAGCTAGAATCTCAGCCATAAAGCAGGGCAGGACTGCTGCTTACAATGGGGGGGATCAGATAGGGATCTGTGCCACTGTGACAGAATGCTCTGTTATACAGATAGCTAGAATCTCAGCCATAAAGCAGGGCAGGACTGCTGCTTACAATGGGGGATCAGATAGGATCTGTGCCACTGTGACAGAATGCTCTGTTATACAGATAGCTAGAATCTCAGCCATAAAGCAGGGCAGGACTGCTGCTTACAATGGGGGGATCAGATAGGATCTGTGCCACTGTGACAGAATGCTCTGTTATACAGATAGCTAGAATCTCAGCCATAAAGCAGGGCAGGACTGCTGCTTACAATGGGGGGGATCAGATAGGATCTGTGCCACTGTGACAGAATGCTCTGTTATACAGATAGCTAGAATCTCAGCCATAAAGCAGGGCAGGACTGCTGCTTACAATGGGGGGATCAGATAGGATCTGTGCCACTGTGACAGAATGCTCTGTTATACAGATAGCTAGAATCTCAGCCATAAAGCAGGGCAGGACTGCTGCTTACAATGGGGGGGATCAGATAGGGTCTGTGCCACTGTGACAGAATGCTCTGTTATACAGATAGCTAGAATCTCAGCCATAAAGCAGGGCAGGACTGCTGCTTACAATGGGGGGATCAGATAGGATCTGTGCCACTGTGACAGAATGCTCTGTTATACAGATAGCTAGAATCTCAGCCATAAAGCAGGGCAGGACTGCTGCTTACAATGGGGGGATCAGATAGGATCTGTGCCACTGTGACAGAATGCTCTGTTATACAGATAGCTAGAATCTCAGCCATAAAGCAGGGCAGGACTGCTGCTTAGTCCAACAACATAGAGACTTAACCCAGTGTTTGGGGGAGGTGGGGGGATTGGGGTGCAGATGCTGGGAGGAGCGCGTATGGAATGGAGTCAGTAAGTTATTACTGGATTAGGACTTGCCGGCCCAGTTCATTAATGTGACAGTTAATGGGGTTGGTCACACAATAACTGCCAACTGGATGGATAAAAGAGTGTTTGCAGCAGAGGTCGAGCCACGCGTTTCGCATTCGCAATGGTTTCAGCTGATGAGACATGTGATGGTGCCATTAAGGTCACAGCGAGACACGCAGGGGAAACAAACTGATTAAAGGCAAAGTAAAGCCAATATATTGAGCCAATCGTTGTGCATTGCAGAGCGGCGCAGTATGCCTGCACCCTAATCGGATACACCTTGCAGAGGAACGGAGCCAGCGCAGAACTCCTCTCCGGCCTCAAGCAGTTGGAAGGTCACCTGAGTTTGGGGCGCAAGTGTAAGTCTGGCCAATCACGGGCAGAGATTCCCCCATAGTTCCCTCCCCTCCTGTAACCTGGGCTTGGTATTTCCCCCCGACAATGTGCTTTTTATTGCTCTGTGTTGCAGTGTTCCGTTTGGGGAACTCGGTGGAGGCCCTGGAAGCGGCGAAACGCGCCATCCATCTGTCCGACCTGGTCCTGCGCTTCTGCATTACGGTCAGTCACCTCAACCGCGCCATGTACTTTGCCTGCGACAACATCCTGTGGGCCGGGAAATGCGGCCTCTCCCCGAAGGTCGACCAGAACAAGTGGAGCGAACGCTCATTCAGGTATGAAAACTGGGTAACCCCGGCGCAACTCCCAGCATCCTCTGCCAGTTGGGGAGGAGCTTTATTATCGTCAGGGAATTGTTATTCTTACCTAGCCTGGGCTGCTCTCTTTCCCATGGTCAGGCAGGTAATACATCCAGTTATCCCCCAGTACTTACCCAGGTACAGAGCTCTGATTCTCTGTACTTCCTGCTCCTGGGCTGCTCTCTTTCCCATGGTCAGGCAGGTAATAAATCCAGTTATCCCCCAGTACTTACCCAGGTACAGAGCTCTGATTCTCTGTACTTCCTGCTCCTGGGCTGCTCTCTTTCCCATGGTCAGGCAGGAACCTCCCCCTGGGTAAGTGAATCCAATCTCCCCCCCAGTACTTACCCAGGTACAGAGCTCTGATTCTCTGTACTTCCTGCTCCTGGGCTGCTCTCTTTCCCATGGTCAGACAGGAACATCCCCCTGGGTAAGTGAATCCAATCTCCCCCCAGTACTTACCCAGGTACAGAGCTCGGATTCTCTGTACTTCCTGCTCCTGGGCTGCTCTCTTTCCCATGGTCAGACAGGAACCTCCCCCTGGGTAAGTGAATCCAATCTCCCCCCAGTACTTACCCAGGTACAGAGCTCTGATTCTCTGTACTTCCTGCTCCTGGGCTGCTCTCTTTCCCATGGTCAGACAGGAACCTCCCCCTGGGTAAGTGAATCCAATCTCCCCCCAGTACTTACCCAGGTACAGAGCTCTGATTCTCTGTACTTCCTGCTCCTGGGCTGCTCTCTTTCCCATGGTCAGACAGGAACCACCCCCTGGGTAAGTAAATCCAATCTCCCCCCAGTACTTACCCAGGTACAGAGCTCTGCAAGCCCCGCCCTTTTTCTTGGCCATGGGGAAGAAAGCAGCCCAATATGGGAAGCACAGAGAATCAGAGCTTGTTAGCTGTGCTTGGGAGTAAAGGGGAGGGCAGATTCACTTACCCAGTAGGACGTTCCTATGGGGCCCAGTTGCCCCCCATGGGGGTTCTAGCTGATACCTGTGTTCTCCCCGGAAGGTACTACCTCTTCTCGCTGCTCATGAACCTGAGCCGGGACCTGTATGAGCTCAAACTACTGATGGAGGCAGAAACCCGCGGCAAGAACCCGTCTGCCAAGCTCAGCGAGGAGAATGGGGGGGTGTCTCGTGGCCCCTCCTCCCCCCGCCACCCCGTGGCCCCCCAAATCCGCCTGCTTATCCGCATCTTCCGGAACAACCCGCCTCTCCTTCTGGACCTGCTCAAGAACACCTGCGACCTCTTCATCCCTCTGGACAAGCTGGGACTGTACAAGACCAACCCGGGCTTTGTGGGCTTCTGCGGCCTGACCTCCTCCATACTGTCCATTCTCACCCTCGTCCACCCTTGGCTGAAGCTGAAGCCCTAAGCTCCGCCTCCTACCCTTACCCGCTCTGCCAGCCGCCATTTTAACCCAAATGGTTCTCTCCAATGAAGGCAAAACCTGAATAGAATTGGTGTGACTTTTTATGTTAAGGACTTTCAAAGTTGACCTAGAACCTAGCTGATCTAGAACATCAGTAGACCTTTAGCCTGTGGCTGTCCAGCAGTTACTAAACTAGAACAGAGACCAGAGCCCAAAGGGCTGAGGATCAGTGTCAGGGTCGCGCTATGTGCATGGATTTTATTTTAAAGGGGAACTTAAGCCACAGCAGAGCCTTTTCCTATATGAAACCTAGTGAAGCCATTTGGGATCTGGGCTGTAGTCGCATGTGATGATTGGACGGCCGGCTATATGTATGCAATGCCCTGTACTTGTGCCTGCAAGCAATTGGCTGTCGTGTTGGGAGTTGTAGTTCCGCCACAGCCAAAGGACTGGGGATCATTCAGTATTTGTAAGTCATCCCTTATCATTGAAGCCTAAGGAGGGATTCTGGGATGTGTAGTTCTCTAATACCTGTAGGGCCTGAAATGCTTGTGTTTGGCATTAATTACCCCCCCCCCCCCCCACTCTGACTGCACTGTATCTTTATAATTGTACCCCCCAGGGCCTCCTTAATGCCACTTGCACCCCCCGAAGGTACAACTGCCCTAGCCACTCCCCTAGCCACTCCCCCAATAACAATACTGTAGCTCCGGCCTAACATCGCCACCATGAGCCTTTGCTAATTTAAAGGCCAAGTTGCCCCAAATGAATAGTAATGGTGCTGTGTATCCGCCCATTAATACTGGGCTTCTCATTGGCCGGTTGGTGGGCGTGGGTATTGGAACAGCCAACATGTGACCATTGCTGTATATAATGGAGCTGTGTCATTCTGTAAATACTCTTTATTTGTTACTATTTTGGAAATTAAACTAATAATTCCTTTATCCTGTGTCATTACATCACCATGATAATGGCCCTGTCCCACTAAGTCCCACCCCCTGTCCCACTATGTCCCACCCCCCTGTCCCACTAAGTCCCACCCCCCTGTCCCACCCCCTGTCTCGTTAAATCCCACCCTCCTGTCCCACTGAGTCCCACCCCCCTGTCTCGTTAAATCCCACCCTCCTGTCCCACTGAGTCCCACCCCCCTGTCTCGTTAAATCCCACCCTCCTGTCCCACTGAGTCCCACTCCCCTGTCTCATTAATTCCCACCCTATTCCCACTAAGTCCCACCTCTCTGTCTCATTAATTCCCACCCCCTTTCCCACTAAATCCCACCCCCTGTCTCATAAATTTCCACCCCCTTTCCCACTAAGTCCCACCCTGGTCTCATTAATTCTCACCTCCTGTCCCACCCCCTGTCTCTAATTTCCACCCCCTGTCTCTAATTTCCACCCCCTGTCCCACTAAGTCCCACCCCCTGTCCCACTAAGTCCCACCCCCTGTCCCACTAAGTCCCACCCCCTTTCTCATTAATTCTCACCCACTAAGTCCCACCCCCTGTCTCTAATTTCCACCCCCTGTCCCACTAAGTCCCACTCCCTGTCCCACTAAGTCTCACCCCCCTGTCCCATCCCCTGTCCCACTAAGTCCCACCCCCTGTCCCACTAAGTCCCACCCCCCTGTCCCACCCCCTGTCTCATTAATTCTCACCCACTAAGTCCCACCCCCTGTCTCTAATTTCCACCCCCTGTCCCACTAAGTCCCACCCCCTGTCTCTAATTTCCACCCCCTGTCCCACTAAGTCCCACCCCCTGTCTCATTAATTCTCACCCCCTGTCCCACTAAGTCCCACCCCCTGTCCCACTAAGTCCCACCCCCTGTCTCATTAATTCCCACCCTATTCCCACTAAGTCCCACCTCTCTGTCTCATTAATTCCCACCCCCTTTCCCACTAAATCCCACCCCCTGTCTCATAAATTTCCACCCCCTGTCCCACCCTGGTCTCATTAATTCCCACCCCCTGTCTCTCTAAGTCCCACCCCCTGTCTCTCTAAGTCCCACCCCCTGTCTCTAATTCCCACCCCCTGTCTCTAATTCCCACCCCCTGTCCCACTAAGTCCCACCCCCTGTCCCACTAAGTCCCACCCCCTGTCCCACTAAGTCCCACCCCCTGTCTCTCTAATTCTCACCCACTAAGTCCCACCCCCTGTCTCTAATTTCCACCCCCTGTCCCACTAAGTCCCACCCCCTGTCTCTCTAATTCTCACCCACTAAGTCCCACCCCCTGTCTCTAATTTCCACCCCCTGTCCCACTAAGTCCCACCCCCTGTCTCATTAATTCTCACCCACTAAGTCCCACCCCCTGTCTCTAATTTCCACCCCCTGTCCCACTAAGTCCCACCCCCTGTCTCATTAATTCTCACCCACTAAGTCCCACCCCCTGTCTCTAATTTCCACCCCCTGTCCCACTAAGTCCCACCCCCTGTCTCATTAATTCTCACCCACTAAGTCCCACCCCCTGTCTCTAATTTCCACCCCCTGTCCCACTAAGTCCCACCTCTCTGTCTCATTAATTCCCACCCCCTTCCCACTAAATCCCACCCCCTGTCTCTAATTTCCACCCCCTGTCCCACTAAGTCCCACCTCTCTGTCTCATTAATTCCCACCCCCTTCCCACTAAATCCCACCCCCTGTCTCATAAATTTCCACCCCCTTTCCCACTAAGTCCCACCCCCTGGCCCACCCTGGTCTCATTAATTCTCACCCCCTGTCCCACTAAGTCCCACCCCCTGTCCCACTAAGTCCCACCCCCTGTCCCATTAATTTCCACCCCCTGTCCCACTAAGTCCCAACCCCTGTCTCATTAATTCTCACCCACTAAGTCCCACCCCCTGTCTCATTAATTCTCACCCACTAAGTCCCACCCCCTGTCTCTAATTTCCACCCCCTGTCCCACTAAGTCCCACCCCCTGTCTCATTAATTCTCACCCACTAAGTCCCACCCCCTGTCTCTAATTTCCACCCCCTGTCCCACTAAGTCCCACCCCCTGTCTCATTAATTCTCACCCACTAAGTCCCACCCCCTGTCTCTAATTTCCACCCCCTGTCCCACTAAGGCCCACCCCTTGTCTCATTAATTCTCACCCCCGTCTCACCCCTTGTCTTATTAATTCTCTCCCACTATGTCCCACCCCCGTCTCATTAATTCCCACCCACCCGTCCCACTAAGTCCCGCCCCACTGCCCAGTTCTTGCCCACAGATCAGGACACTACAGGCGGGCTGTGGGAGGGGCTATGAAACATTACGGCCATACAGATAAGACCAAGGTGCAAGCGGAGCCGGCTGGACCCTCCCAGGGGGGCTGGGCAGAATGGAAGGGGGCTTGAGTGGTGGATCCATGGTGCAGCCTCCCAGCAGAGGTATAAGCCTAGAGTTGGCTCCATAGGGAGAGCTGTGCCCCTGCCGGGGGGCATATACAGATGGCATTTAGTTGCTGGGTTCCGCCCAAACCTGTGACCCATTATTAGAACTGCCCTCAGGGCTCGGTCACGGTTTGGTTCTGGCAAATGTGTGATTTCCATATCCCATTGGTTCAGGTCACACTCACTGTCTCATAAATGTACTCCCTGCTCTCTCCCAGTCAGTCTCCTGGGAACCCCCGGCCCCAGGGCTGGCTATTATATTCATCTGCCCCAGCCTTCTCCTGAGAGCCTGACTCATCTCATCTGGGGGTGAGAGTCCGACCCAGCAAAGGTAAGTCCCTCGGTATGTGCCCAGCTGGCTCCCACTCACTCCTTGTCATGGTCTGTGGGGGCTCTGTGCCCATATACAGGGAGCTTCTGAGTATCACTCGCGTATTATAAGGGATAATGTACCCCCTACTGTAAATGATAAGGATATTAGCAGTCACTGAGGGGTTCTGTGCCCCCCATATAAAGGCACAAGGCTGCAGGCTGAGTTATACAGGGAACTCTGAGTATCACTCATGTATTATAAGGGATAATGTACCCCCTACTGTAAATGATAAGGATATTAGCAGTCACTGAGGGGTTCTGTGCCCCCCATATAAAGGCACAAGGCTGCAGGCTGAGTTATACAGGGAACTCTGAGTATCACTCATGTATTATAAGGGATACTGTACCCCCTACTGTAAATGATAAGGATATTAGCAGTCACTGAGGGGTTCTGTGCCCCCCATATAAAGGCACAAGGCTGCAGGCTGAGTTATACAGGGAACTCTGAGTATCACTCATGTATTATAAGGGATAATGTACCCCCTACTGTAAATGATAAGGATATTAGCAGTCACTGAGGGGTTCTGTGCCCCCCATATAAAGGCACAAGGCTGCAGGCTGAGTTATACAGGTAACTCTGAGTATCACTCATGTATTATAAGGGATAATGTACCCCCTACTGTAAATGATAAGGATATTAGCAGTCACTGAGGGGTTCTGTGCCCCCCATATAAAGGCACAAGGCTGCAGGCTGAGTTATACAGGGAACTCTGAGTATCACTCATGTATTATAAGGGATAATGTACCCCCTACTGTAAATGATAAGGATATTAGCAGTCACTGAGGGGTTCTGTGCCCCCCATATAAAGGCACAAGGCTGCAGGCTGAGTTATACAGGGAACTCTGAGTATCACTCATGTATTATAAGGGATAATGTACCCCCTACTGTAAATGATAAGGATATTAGCAGTCACTGAGGGGTTCTGTGCCCCCCATATAAAGGCACAAGGCTGCAGGCTGAGTTATACAGGGAACTCTGAGTATCACTCATGTATTATAAGGGATAATGTACCCCCTACTGTAAATGATAAGGATATTAGCAGTCACTGAGGGGTTCTGTGCCCCCCATATAAAGGCACAAGGCTGCAGGCTGAGTTATACAGGGAACTCTGAGTATCACTCATGTATTATAAGGGATAATGTACCCCCTACTGTAAATGATAAGGATATTAGCAGTCACTGAGGGGTTCTGTGCCCCCCATATAAAGGCACAAGGCTGCAGGCTGAGTTATACAGGGAACTCTGAGTATCACTCATGTATTATAAGGGATAATGTACCCCCTACTGTAAATGATAAGGATATTAGCAGTCACTGAGGGGTTCTGTGCCCCCCATATAAAGGCACAAGGCTGCAGGCTGAGTTATACAGGGAACTCTGAGTATCACTCATGTATTATAAGGGATAATGTACCACCTACTGTAAATGATAAGGATATTAGCAGTCACTGAGGGGTTCTGTGCCCCCCATATAAAGGCACAAGGCTGCAGGCTGAGTTATACAGGGAACTCTGAGTATCACTCATGTATTATAAGGGATAATGTACCCCCTACTGTAAATGATAAGGATATTAGCAGTCACTGAGGGGTTCTGTGCCCCCCATATAAAGGCACAAGGCTGCAGGCTGAGTTATACAGGGAACTCTGAGTATCACTCATGTATTATAAGGGATAATGTACCCCCTACTGTAAATGATAAGGATATTAGCAGTCACTGAGGGGTTCTGTGCCCCCCATATAAAGGCACAAGGCTGCAGGCTGAGTTATACAGGGAACTCTGAGTATCACTCATGTATTATAAGGGATAATGTACCCCCTACTGTAAATGATAAGGATATTAGCAGTCACTGAGGGGTTCTGTGCCCCCCATATAAAGGCACAAGGCTGCAGGCTGAGTTATACAGGGAACTCTGAGTATCACTCATGTATTATAAGGGATAATGTACCACCTACTGTAAATGATAAGGATATTAGCAGTCACTGAGGGGTTCTGTGCCCCCCATATAAAGGCACAAGGCTGCAGGCTGAGTTATACAGGGAACTCTGAGTATCACTCATGTATTATAAGGGATAATGTACCCCCTACTGTAAATGATAAGGATATTAGCAGTCACTGAGGGGTTCTGTGCCCCCCATATAAAGGCACAAGGCTGCAGGCTGAGTTATACAGGGAACTCTGAGTATCACTCATGTATTATAAGGGATAATGTACCCCCTACTGTAAATGATAAGGATATTAGCAGTCACTGAGGGGTTCTGTGCCCCCCATATAAAGGCACAAGGCTGCAGGCTGAGTTATACAGGGAACTCTGAGTATCACTCATGTATTATAAGGGATATAAGGATATTAGCAGTCACTGGCCCAGTTGGGATTGGTTACACTGGGGAAGGGGCAGTTAAGGGGGGGGTCACTATATATAAATATATAAGGGGGGGCTCAGTTATGGGGAAAGGCTGGCCCAGTTGGGATTGGTTACACTGGGGAAGGGGCAGTTAAGGGGGGTCACTATATATAAATATATAAGGGGGGCAGTAATGAAATAGAGAAAGTACAGGGAAGAGCGACTAAGCTGATAAAGGGAATGGGCTCAGTTATGGGGAAAGGCTGGCCCAGTTGGGATTGGTTACACTGGGGGGGGGGGCAGTTAAGGGGGGGTCACTATATATAAATATATAAGGGGGGCAGTAATGAAATAGAGAAAGTACAGGGAAGAGCGACTAAGCTGATAAAGGGAATGGGCTCAGTTATGGGGAAAGGCTGGCCCAGTTGGGATTGGTTACACTGGGGAAGGGGCAGTTAAGGGGGGGGTCACTATATATAAATATATAAGGGGGGGCAGTAATGAAATAGAGAAAGTACAGGGAAGAGCGACTAAGCTGATAAAGGGAATGGGCTCAGTTATGGGGAAAGGCTGGCCCAGTTGGGATTGGTTACACTGGGGGGGGGGGGGGGGGCAGTTAAGGGGGGTCACTATATATAAATATATAAGGGGGGCAGTAATGAATTAGAGAAAGTACAGGGAAGAGCGACTAAGCTGATAAAGGGAATGGGCTCAGTTATGGGGAAAGGCTGGCCCAGTTGGGATTGGTTACACTGGGGAAGGGGCAGTTAAGGGGGGGGTCACTATATATAAATATATAAGGGGGGGGCAGTAATGAAATAGAGAAAGTACAGGGAAGAGCGACTAAGCTGATAAAGGGAATGGGCTCAGTTATGGGGAAAGGCTGGCCCAGTTGGGATTGGTTACACTGGGGAAGGGGCAGTTAAGGGGGGGTCACTATATATAAATATATAAGGGGGGGGCAGTAATGAAATAGAGAAAGTACAGGGAAGAGCGACTAGTCTGGGGGCAGTCTGGGCACAGACAATACTCCACCCAGGGAGCAATGGAGGCGGGTAGCCCTGTGACATGGCCGTTACTTGCCCCCCTGGGGGTATCACCGACTGGCACAAACGGAGCCTGACTGAGAGACTTTATAGAGACTTTGCCATTAATAATAATAATAATAATAACACTTTGATACAGGAATTTGGAGTTTTACTTCCCCTTTAACCCGTACTTGTAATGCTCGCGGGTTTCTAGGAATGGCGCCCCCACGTCAGCGACCTCTCTAATCATTTCCCGGGGGGGCGCCGGGCGCCATTGTCCTGCTTCTCAGAAACCGCCGCGTTCGCTGTTCCGCAGGGCGACAATGGCGGGAAATTCTCTTCCTATGAGTCTTGTGTAATTGCCCGGGACTCCTCCAGCGCTAATTGCACCTTACATAATTGGTTTCTCAGCTGGGGGTGGGGCCTCAGCCTGTGAGCACCTCACCCCCAGGGTCTGCCCTGCAGGATTGGACTGGGATTCAAGATTCAAATACACAGAGGCCCAAACAGCCCCCCAGCAGCCCAATAAATAGAGACTAGGTTGTACCCCCTACTGTAAATGATAAGGATATTAGCAGTCACTGAGGGGTTCTGTGCCCCCCATATAAAGGCACAAGGCTGCAGGCTGAGTTATACAGGGAACTCTGAGTATCACTCATGTATTATACGGGATAATGTACCCCCTACTGTAAATGATAAGGATATTAGCAGTCACTGAGGGGTTCTGTGCCCCCCATATAAAGGCACAAGGCTGCAGGCTGAGTTATACAGGGAACTCTGAGTATCACTTGCGTATTATAAGGGATAATGTACCCCCTACTGTAAATGATAAGGATATTAGCAGTCACTGAGGGGTTCTGTGCCCCCCATATAAAGGCACAAGGCTGCAGGCTGAGTTATACAGGGAACTCTGAGTATCACTCATGTATTATAAGGGATAATGTACCCCCTACTGTAAATGATAAGGATATTAGCAGTCACTGAGGGGTTCTGTGCCCCCCATATAAAGGCACAAGGCTGCAGGCTGAGTTATACAGGGAACTCTGAGTATCACTCATGTATTATAAGGGATAATGTAGCCCCTACTGTAAATGATAAGGATATTAGCAGTCACACAGCTCGGGCTCCTGTATTGCAGGTATCAGCCTGAAGAGGAAGAAGCCAGAGATGGAGAATGCAGAAGAGATGCAGCCTGTAATAAGTGATCCTTTCCTTTTTATCTATCTATTATCTATCTATCTATCTATCTATTATCTATTATCTATCTATCTATCTATCTAGGGTGCAACCCCCTGGGGCATTAATATGTATACAAAATGCATTACGTATCAATATATACCCCCCCAGATCTCTCTGTTTCCCATTTATTGCCCCCTGCAGGAGACTGCGGCTCAGCGGGCGGCCCGCCTGCCCCTCATACACTCCGCCTCCCAGATACTCTCCTTTGCCTACCAGGACGTCAAGAACCTGCACCCCATGGTCCGTTATGTGTGCGGCCTATCAGAGCGCGGCGTGAAGCTGGCCAGCCGAGTGGCATTGGCCGGGGCATCCCCTGTGCTGAACAGAATGAAGGCCCCCAGTGAGTGTTCCTGGGCACCCCCCCCCCCCCCCCCCCCCCCCCCGTATGTACAACACAGAGAGAATGTTCCGGGCACATCTACACATTCTATCACTTTATAATAGGAACCCAATTACATTGGGCAATTCAGCGCCGGGGCCCCGGGGGTACCGTGTGCCAGGCTGCCCCCCAGCTGTGCCCTGTGACTGAGGCAACAATGCCCCTCTGGGGGGGAAATAGGCCACTCTGCCAGGGCCCCGCAGCTAAAGGGGCATCTAATGAATTAACCAACAGCGACAAGTAATTACCCCCCTAACGAAGGGATGGGGGGGGGGTATTAATTGCCTTTAGCTGGAAGCTCCTCATTCTCAGGGGGATCTGGGATTCAACACAAAATGGCAGTTTAAGCTACTGTTGTTTGTGGGGTTTGTTGTGCCCCCCTCTTTCATGCGCAAGGAGATGCCCACAGCGTTGTGTGGCGCTGGCAAAGCTAAGGCTCTGCCCCATGTGCCCCCGGGGTAGGAAAGGGCACCCTGGGTAGGGCTGTATGGGGCTAGTGACCGGCTCTGTGCCAGTTATATATACACCCGGGGGTCAGTGTGGCACGTAGGCTGCTCTCTCTCTGTGCCAGCTGGGTACCCACACCCTCCCTCGCACCCCACACCCTCCCACAAGATGGAGGCAGTAGGGCAAGATGGAGACAGTAGGGCAAGATGGAGACAGTAGGGCAAGATGGAGTCAGTAGGGCAAGATGGAGACAGTAGGGCAAGATGGGGACACTAGGACAAGATGGGGACAGTAGGGCAAGATGGAGACAGTAGGGCAAGATGGAGACAGTAGGGCAAGATGGGGACAGTAGGACAAGATGGGGACAGTAGGGCAAGATGGAGACAGTAGGGCAAGATGGGGACAGTAGGGCAAGATGGGGACAGTAGGACAAGATGGGGACAGTAGGACAAGATGGGGACAGTAGGGCAAGATGGAGACAGTAGGGCAAGATGGAGACAGTAGGGCAATATGGAGTCAGTAGGGCAAGATGGAGACAGTAGGGCAAGATGGGGACAGTAGGACAAGATGGGGACAGTAGGGCAAGATGGGGACAGTAGGACAAGATGGGGACAGTAGGGCAAGATGGGGACAGTAGGACAAGATGGAGACAGTAGGACAAGATGGAGACAGTAGGGCAAGATGGGGACAGTAGGGCAAGATGGAGACAGTAGGACAAGATGGAGACAGTAGGGCAAGGTGGAGACAGTAGGACAAGATGGGGACAGTAGGACAAGATGGAGACAGTAGGACAAGATGGGGACAGTAGGGCAAGATGGAGACAGTAGGACAAGAGGGAGACAGTAGGACAAGATGGAGACAGTAGGACAAGATGGAGACAGTAGGACAAGATGGGGACAGTAGGGCAAGATGGAGACAGTAGG